>NC_083095.1:166317250-166336876 GCF_949774975.1 Lagenorhynchus albirostris | reverse complement strand
CAATATTGATGGGATGTTTAACAAATACAATTGTATGCTGATGGAATCCTCATTACTAGACAGTAAAAGCTTTTCTTTCACGTTTCTTGATCAGCTGTTTCTCATTTAGGGATTCACCTCTTTCTCAGATTATCCCTGACCTGCACTTGGAAATCTCAGCCGAGGACACTGGTTCAAGCGTTTTCTGTCGCGTCGTTATGTTAGAAACATGGCTGTGCAGGGTGCTGCCAGAGGCGGAAGGGAGAAGGGAAACGAAAGGTCTTGGCTGTTGGCTGCACGGAGACATGGAAGATGGGTGACGGGTCGAGCACTGCGGGGTGCTTGGGTCTGAGCCAGGAAGCTCGGCAGTGACCAGGGACGTCCTGCAACGGAGTGAAATTTGATGATTTTTTATAAGAGGGTTTTATCTCTCTGTTCCAAACATTTTCTCCCTACAAATAGCCAGCAAGAGAAAAGACTAGAGAAGGTAGGGAAGAGGCAGTTGGGGGCTGAGAATTTTGTGGGGAAAGGTTAGGATGATGCGGGGGCCAGGAACAGAGGGGAAGTAGGGCTGTCAGAAAGAAAAGCGATTCTCTGTTAAATCCTATCTTCCCTGGCAGGGAGCAGGGTCTTAGTGCTGTGACGTCTGGGCCCATCCTAGTGGCCTGGACCAGGTACATCTATCAGTGTCTACCAAGATTTGCACCAGACATATCCACGTCCCCTCCAGCTGGCTGCAGGAGATGCTGAGGTCATCCTGGCTGTGCTTCTGTAGCCTCCCTCGGTATTTCCCCTTACCTCTGGGTCTCAATCCATGCTCCACGAAGACAGAGCCCCATCAGTCATGCTCAGCACTCTGACTCCACAGTCTGTACAGTGCCTGGCTCTGAGTGCGCACTTAATGAACACTTGCTGAGTAGATGATTCCATAACTGCATGAATTAGAAACAACCTACTCAACTTTAATGGTCAGTATCTGTGGTCGGCAGATAATGCACCTCCCCAGAAATGTTCTAGGAGAGGAAATTTTTCTTTTTCCTCTGGCCATCTTAGGTTCCTGGCTGCGGCTTGTAAATTAGACAGACGAAAGAGAGATTCACAAGGGGAAAACAAGCAGAAGGTTTGTAACACGTGCAGCCCTCATACATGCAGAAAACTCAGCAGTGAGTAACTCAAAGAGGTGGTTAGACTGGGGCTTATAGAGCATCTTAACAAAAGAAAAATACACTTTCAGAAACATGACAAGACAAAGGAAAGGGACTTGTGCTTTTAGGGTCAGCAAGTTATATGAAGGCAAATACTCTGGGGAACTCCTGGGAGACAAAGGCCAGTTAGTAAGTGTGCCGTGTGGACTCCTCTGGTGCCAGCTCTGGGCTGATCAGGGTCTAGAGTCGTCCTTGGTGATTAACTTCTGTCCTTTCTAGAAGAGACGGGAGGGGACACCTTTACACATTTATTTCCTGCTTTTAGGCAAATGGGGGAGGACAGAGAGTTTTTCTTGTATTTGCTTCTTCTCACTTGTCTTTAGCTCCAAATAATCCTTATGGCACGGTGGCGTGTTCTGGTGTGGCGTATTCTGCTACCCCTCAATCCTAATCCTAATCCCTACATCCTAATCTAACAGAATCCGTGAATGTGTTAGCTTATGTGTAAAGAGTAACTAAGCTAGTAGATGGAACTACATTTGCCAATCAGCTGACCTCGGGATGGCATGATTGTCCTGGATTGTCTGGGGTCCAATGTAATCACAAGGGTCTTTCTAAGGTAGGGAGGGAGGAGGTGAAAGTCAGGGAGAGATTAGAAGATGCTACATTTCTGGCTTTGAAAATGGAGGAAGGGGCCAGGAGCTAAGGACTGCAGGTTACCCTAGAAGCTGGAAAAGGCTAGGAAACACATCCTCCCCAACAGCCTCGAGAGAGAAAGCAGCTCTTCCGATCCTTGGTGTTAGCTCAGTGAGACCCATTTTAGATGTCTCAACTCCAGAACTGTAAGATATAAATTTACACTATTTTAAGCTGCTACATTTGTGGTAATTTGTTTCAATGTCAATAGGAAACCCATCAAGTGTCTTTGTGTACAGAGCTGACCTCTTGAAAAGTTGTATACTAAAAACATCCTTTTTGTCACTTCCATGTCCCTTCTCAGTATTCATTTTTTTCTACTTACGGCATTGTTATTTTCCACTGGTAATTAATTTATACTGTTCAAGAACTAACTTATAAAATCTATTTTCCATGAGAGGAAATTATTTCATTTTAATATAAAACTCCAGCAGTTCAAAACTTTCTATGCTCAGGTAAAGCGAATATTTTCTGACCCTCAGACACCATTGTTGCTACTGCCTGTCTCCACATGGACCAGGGTACAGGGTGGCTGATGGGGTGTCTGAACCAATGAAGTATTTGACCAAATTGAATTATTCAGTCTTTTGGTGTGGTTAATTCAATTCAACCAAATAAAGTTTCAGATAGCTTGTAACTGGTACTTAAAGAGGTTTTATTTCAGTTGGGAAAGGTCATCCTTAGAAGTAGAACCATGAGCCTTTTTGTTACCTCCAGGAGCATAAACTCCTTACTCAACCACCCCCACAGGTTGATAATTATTGGTGCTCTTGGAAAGGGCTTTCCAGTGCATGTGTCACAAAGTGCTTGGCCTGCAGATGGGGAAAATGAGGCCGAGAGTGGAGAACTGATGTGTATGAGGTTGTGCAGGCATCTGGTGGCAAAATGAGCCCTAGATCTCAAGTCATGGAACTGATAGGCTGCTTGCTGCCCTCTTCTCTGTACCATGTTTCAGCCCTAATTTAGACACTTAATGTACTCTGGAGTCTTGCACCTCTAGACAGTGTCTTCACTTACCCAGGAAAGCAGACATTAGAAATTTCACCACCCAGGATCAAGGCATGAGCTCTTCACTCTTATCTACTCAGATTTCTCTGCTCTTATGTACATTCACTTGCACAGCAAACACTTAGAGAAACAGTCAAGGACTCATGAAAATCTTGTTTCCTATAGACGTATTATATAAAGTTCACTGGGATGAAGTGGAAATGATTAAGAAAAATATGGAGAAATAGGAGCATGGTAATGCAGAGTAGAGTCCATGAACCAAAGCAGAGGAGAGAGTTTTTATTTTTGTAGCCTGTTCTCCTTGTCATGATTTATGCTAAAATCATGTAGCGGATAATCTGAAAACACAGTTGCTGGAGCACCAATATCACAGTGTCCATCCTTCCCAGGCCTCTTTGTTCTGAAATCCTGTGCATCTATTCCAGAAGCAAGAAACATGAGCAGGTTCAGAGAATGGAACAGCCGCCTGTATGTGGCATTGTTTAAGTCACTCTCAGCCTCAATCTTCTAGCAGAGAAAGCACCTTCCACCCTTGACTTAATTTTCTTTCTTCTCTGACTGTGCACAGGCATTGAAATAGGAGCATGTAAATCAAATCTCCTAGGCTGTCTTTAAGACATAGGTCAGAAGACAGCTCTCTGAATAATGAACTAAGGGGACGTGTTAACTTAAATTTAGTAGAACAAATCGACATACACACGTACGTCCAGAGATAATTTATATGGTGTCTGCAGGACAGCCCCACAGCACTTCACAAAATTAAAACAGAGAAAGAAAAAAAAGCAGTAGTAAGGAAATTCAAGCCTTTCAGTCTCAACCCATTAACTCCAGCAAAGCTACAACTGCCAAACAAGCGGGACATCATTGTCTGAGTCCCCACATAGATTACTGTGCTTGTTACCTGACTGGCAGTTTTGAAGAAATTTTTAAACGCGACAGGTCTGATCCACACAGTTCTTTGGAAAGAGTGCAATGGCTAGGGCAATGCTAGCTGCTGTAACCAGCAGACACACAAACCCATGCAGTGGCACCAAGTGATGGAGGTCTGTTTCCTTCTCAAGGGATGTGCAGAAATGGGTATTCCTAGTGGGTGAGTGGGCGGCTCCAGCTTTCCTCCAGGTGGTGATTCAGAGACCCAGGTCCTTACATCTTACGACTCCACCCACATCAAGACCCTCAAGGCTGTGCACATCAAGGGGGTTAAGGGGAAGATAGCCTGGAGGAATGTGCATGGTAGAGTTTTATTTTCAAAATAAAGAGCATGAAAGGGGTGTGCATCACTTACGATCACATTCAGTTGGCTGCCACTTTGCCACATGACCACAAGGAAGTCTGGTAAATGTGATCCTGCCATTTTCCAGGAGGAAGAGGAAATGGCTGAACAGACAACTGGTCTCTGGCACTAGAAACACCAGCTCCGCCAGTGCAGGAAGCATTCTGGGACACTGACCCCCACAAACCCCTTGGTTTTACCACCTATCACAATTGATCGCAAACTTGAGTGATTGAGAATTGTGAATGTTAACAACTAAAAGAGTAATCAGCATTTGCCAATTTCAAACTCTCATTTTCAGATAAAAATAAAGTCCAGGAAGGCAAAATAAGTCTTTGAGGACCATAGAATTTAGCTAGCGACAAGGTCAAAACAGTTTTTTAATTTATTAAATTTATAGCTTAGTTTTCTTTCTACCACAATTCATAATTCAATATTTGATTTTTTTTATCATAAGCCCTCCCTTGGACTTATTAAAATGAGCCATCCCGAATCACTGGAGTTTGGGAAAAAATGATAAGAACTTAGGGACTGTGTCTATTAAAAAATGTATTGATGAAAATAAGTGAGCTGGTGAATAAGTATTAGTCACACATCTTAAACTCTTTTGAAAGAGACTACTTATGCATGCAGACAGTCATGTTCTTAGCCTACCCACATTTTCAAAACTTCCCCAAATTTGTGACAATACCATTTATAAATATAAGAAATAAGATGATAAACATTTTCCTTTATGCAGATGATACAATCTTATGATTCTGTACGAGGAGTGACTTCAAGAAGTAAATGAAGTTAATGACCCTTACTGTCAGCAGGAATTGTTCAATATCAATTATTCTGAAACAACATTGTCATTTTTCAGCAGGCACTTTTTAGTATGGAAAAAAAAAACATTAAACTCTATTCACCAGGTTAAATCATTTAGTTAGCTTAATTGGACCTTATAGATAACATCCTACGAATTTCACTGAGATTCAGCAATACTCATTTATTGACTAAAAAATATTGATTGAGACCCAGTTAAGTGTCAGGGAATATGTTAAATACAAAGTTTATGCCTAAAAGTCTATGCTCTTTTGTAGAAATGTGTTTTGCTATTGATCTGCTTCCAAGTTTCATGCTAGAGGTGGTAGATTGATAATTCTTCTCTTTGAATAAATTCATAGCTCATCAATGAATGCATTTAATGTTTTATGGTTCACACTGATGAGGTGCTGTGGACTGAATGTTTGTGTCCCCCAGAACCTAGATGTTGAAGCCTAACCCCCAGTGGGACAGTATCTGGAGGTAAGCCCTGTGGGCAGTTATTAGGGTTAGATAAGGTCATGAGGGTGGAGGCCCCATGATAGGATTAGTGTCCTCATAAGAAGAGGAAGAGACACCAGAGCTCGCTCGCACTCTCTCTCTCTCTCTCTCTGCCAAGTGAGAACACAGTGAGAAGGCAGCCGTATACAAGACAGGAAGAGGGCTCTCACCAGGTCCCAAGTCCACTGGCACCTTGATCTTGGACTTGTAGCCTCCAGAACTATAAGAAATAAATGTCTGCCTAAACCCCCAATCTATGCATTTTTTGATTTGTTTTGTTTTGCTGTAGCAGCCTGAGCCAAGACATGAGACTTTTATGGAATTATGATGCGACATTTAACAGGACAGGAGGCATTTCCTGGAAAACCTACAGGTCATGTCTGGCTGCTAGTGGACTTGAGGTCTACTTGAAAAAAAGCAAAACTCTCAGTTGAAACAAAGGCAAAAACCAGAAGATGTTAGAGTTTACAAGAAAATGCAAATGCTACCAAGACCATATTCCTTTTTTTTGTAATGTAGATTGACCTCATTACAAAATTTGTTTTGAAACAATACAATATAATCCCACTTCGGTAAATGAAAAGTAAATTTGAAAAGAAGAATATATTGCAAAATGTTCAAAATTGTGATGAGTGGGTATCCTAATTACAGGTGATTTGGAAAAACTAATATGGCAGAGTTTAGTCAGTTTTTCTCTCCTCACTTCTCTAGAAAAACACCTGGAAATGGAGGGGGTGTGTTTTAGAAGCCAGAGTGGTTCTCATTCATTTGTGCAGCAGTGCTTCAAGCACTGGAACTATATCAGGAACAGTGAGGCACACTAGGGAGACAATGGTGAGAAAATTGGAAGTCAGTCTCTCGACTTCAAGGCCAGGGCTTTGTGATTCGTAGATTGCCCTATTCTAACCTTATAGAATGTTCCAACTATAAGTGTTTCCTTACCCTTGATTACTGTGTGATGGAGGGGAAAAAAGTGCCCAGAAGTTTTAAATCATCGAGTTGGAAGACAGCTACAGGCAGTTAGTAGGTTTCATGTTATTCTGGACTTAAAGTACCACCACTTACAAGTACATGTAAAGATTTTCTTTCAGATGTTTTTATTCATGTACAAAAACAACATATCACATTGATTGCTGTATTTTATGTATAATGTAGAGATAATATTGTGTAGGCAGGGCCATAATTCATTTTTCTGTAATCATGACCTGAGCAACAGTAACTGGGGAAACATGCAAATATCAAGGCCTGGTCATTCTGCTGACATGAGGGGGAAATACCATGCCTGTCCATGTGCCTTGCAGAAAGAGAGAGTTCTTGGAAATCTGGAGGAGAAGGGATAGTGAGTAAGTTAAGTATATAGGCAGTTTGGACATTATACATAGGAAAAATAAAGGGTACATATTTTTAAAGTATTCTTTTTTTCTTATCCTATTTGCATCTAAATGGGAGCACTTGACTGTAATTTAACAAAAAATTATGTTTGGAAAGTTCATTTTAGTAATTAGTAGTTCTTAAATAGTGACCATTTGGATAAAATTATTACCCCAGGGTTCAGCTGCTTCTCCAGGTTAGCCAAATATTTTTGAGTGTGGAATGACAACTGGAAATTACGTTGAAACAAGATTTTGCATTAATTATCTAATACTTCCTCATTTTTGGCCAAGGCAAAAATACTGTCAAAGAGACCATGTACTATTTCTGCTTTTCACCCACAGTGAAAGGAGAAAACCGTGATCAAAGTTCCAACGTAAGAATCCCACATAGGGTTTTTCTTCTTTCTTTTTTAGCAAAGGACTGCTTTACAGTGGCTTGAATTTCGGGTGAAATTTGAGATCTGGCTTTCTCTCTTGGCTGACCTGGATCAGCTATCCTTTGCTTATTTAAAAGGAAACTTCAACTTTGCAATTTACTCTCTAAAATTGGTTGTTGAAGCTCCCTGCCGCAGTGGAAAGGCACCATCTGTTTTAATAATACTGATGGTGAAAGGGGATGGTTGTGAAATGGCGCTGGGAGAGCTCTGGGCGAGCACAGCTCCACTTGGAGAAGGATCGCCTTTTAAGTTCATGAATGTGGGTTAAATCCGGGCCATACCAGGTGCAGGATCAGTCAGCACAGACTCACATGCCCTGGGGAGGATGGGTGGAACTTGTACACAAAGGAAACCAACTCAGAAAAGTGATGTAAATATCTGGGGGAGGGGGCGCAGAATGTAGGAGAAAAGCAGCAACAGTGAGAGAAACATGATAGTCAGGGCAGCCACAATTTTTAAATGTTTCTTTTCTGACACTTGCTTTGTTTTTTGTTTTGTTTGGCTTTTGATCATTACTGGAAGACGAGAAATTCCACCACAGTAAGCCCCACGGAGCTGAACCATCACTCTCTGGGCATCTGAGAGGACAATTTCCTTTTCCTGCCACTGAAACAAAGATTCAATTTCTCAGCTTTGAAAACTCCACAAACCACTCACTCACTCACCCACTAGCTTCTGGGTAAACCTACATGTGCAAAACTGGACTGGTTGTGTACTAACCAAGCACACACACCCCAACACACATACATGAAAACATGGGCCCCACACACGTACACACAATACACGCAACCAAGCACACACCCAGGCACACACAGATAAATACACATACACACAAACACACATATACACATGTCATACACACATGTGTAAATTTAAACATATACACATCAAATATACATACCCAAACACACACATACACAAACATGTATCCCACACATCTACACACAATACGCACGACTAAACACACACACATATGTACATATGCACAAAACAAAACACACACATACACAAAAATATACATACAGATACACACATGCCTGCAAACACACATGCATATACACACAGGCAAATACACACAAATATGTACATACACATACACCCATAAATACACAAATAAAACATACACACAAGCACACACACTCACAAAATATGCACACACACCTGCACATGCACATATGCACACACACACATGAACACACACATACATGCACTGGGGAGATTCCCAGCCTTCCAGGGAGAGGGGTCCTGGCCACATCAACCCCTCCTGCAGGCATCATCTGCTGTCTCATTTCGCTCCTTTCCAGGGGTTTGAAACTCAAGGTACAAATAAATATATGAGCATCTCCCAAAGTCAACCGTGTGTAAAAGGGCATTTTACCTCATTAGCCTCTGCCTCTAAGACCAGTGCTGATATTTCTAATGTAATCCTTAAAATGCCCAGGAGTGACTCTGCAAAATTTAACCAAGTATTACAAGATGTGCCTGGAACCAGCAGGTGTGATCCTCTAAAGATAAATATAATGCTGTTACTGGCATTGATTTCTTTAGCATCTTATCAGATGCCCTGTTGTAGCAACAGTCTCTTTCTGTTTTCCCTTCTGCTTCACCAGAAGATGACTCAATCCACAGACCCAGAAACCGTGGAACAATTACAACATTCAAAACAGCTTGTGTGTAACGGCTCACAGCTCCTCTCGAATTGGATCCTGCCTCTCTAAGCTAAATGCAAGTTAACTGATTCCTAAAAATACCTCTTGAGATGAGTCATCCTCTTGCAAGAGCCCTGGGGAATGTTTTCCACAGAAACGGTGAGGCCCTGAGCGGGAGGGGTGCGCGGTGCGCTGTGCTGTGTTTCCCTTTCCCCTGTTCCCGGGCGCTGGGCTGGGCTGCTGGACGATTTGCTGAAATCAAATCTGCAAGCCTGGCAGCAGTTTCAGCTCCTCCTCCCACGACAGTTCCCGAAATGAAGTGAACCTGGGCCCAAGGAGAGGTGCAGGTCAACAAGATTCCCTTTATCCCCAGTGAAGGAGAGCAATGTCCAGGGCCAGCAGCATGGCTCTGGGCTGTAACAGGAAGCCTGTTCTCACAGCGGTCCCTTTCCCAGACTACGGCACTGAGAGTTATGTACCAGGCTGACCACCCTATCCCAGCACTGAATTGATGGAATGGAGAGGGCGCTGGGGCCATATACACCTGTGCTGCTCTTACAGACCCTGCGGTGGGCAGAGTCCGCTGAGCCCAGACCCCTCACTGAGTAATGCAGCTGATGCTCCCAGGGCCTAGGGCACTGCCCTCACCAACAACTGCTGCTCCTGGTTAGAGAATCCTGGAAGGCACGAGAAATCGAAAACGTTCTCTAATAGTGGGATTTCAGACTTAAAATTGTGTAAATATTTTGGTGGAAGAGAACCTTTATAACATTCCTGAAATTAGGCAACATGAAAGATCAGTGTAGTCATAAGGATAACACAGATGTTTCAGACCCTTATTCATAGCAGGCAAGATACAAATTATAAAAAAAGAAACACAGGGGACTTCCCTGGTTGTCCAGTGGTTAAGACTCTGAGCTTCCCCTGCAGGGGTTCCTGGTTTGACTCCTGGTCAGGGAACTGAGATCCTGCATGCTGTGTGGCATGGCCAAAAAAAAAGGAAACACAAGTAAATGTTCATTCTGATTATTAATTTGAACAACAAATCATGTACTCTTAATTTGAAAATATATTTAGAGGCTTTAAATTAAAAAAAAAAAACAACACACAATCCTGGTTTCAAGCATGAGATTGACACAGGTAGGCCAGATTTGCAAATCCTGGTAATGAGCGGGCATTGGGAGAAAATATCCACTTCTTAGGTTTCTAATCAGAGTGGGATGAGTGGCCCTAAAATGTCTACAGTTTTTGGAGAGCTGGGAGGGGGATAAATATTCACCACATCATGAGTCCTGGATTGTCAGCAAAAGAGACATCCCTACTTATACGGCTGCCGATGGTGTTGAAGACCCATTACTGTGCCCCCGTGATTGTTAAATGGACAGACGGCAGGAAAGGGGGATGGTGGGAAAGAAGGTGGGAAAACCGGCAGAGAAGGAACAGAACGAGAGGAAAACGAGTTCTTCAGAAAAATATTAACTCACCTCTTTTGTGGGGCTGAGCCACGTTTTGTGGAGCCTAAAACTTCTACAAGTCCTAGAATCCTCTTTTTTAGAAAAAGAGCAAAGTTATGAATACAAAAAAATCGGTGCAAAAGAAAATATTTGTTTAGAATGAGAAGGGACATCCTGACAAGTTACTGCAACTTTGGAGACTCAGGCCCTTGCTGAGATCCCCCCAGGCCATTCCTAGCTGTGCCATGAAAGGACCCCCCTCCGACAGCCTCCTGGGCTCCCCGCAGCACCTTCTCTTGGGGGCATGAAGCTCCAAGCTGCTCAGGGAATCCATCTGGAGGGAGAGGACCTGCTAGATGTCCACCAGGTATTCATTCAAAACACAGTGGTTGTCAGAATGGCCATCATCAAAAAACGAATGCTGGTGGAGAAAAGGGAACCCTTGTACACCGTTGGTGGGAATGTAAATTGGTGCAGCCACTATGGAGAACAGTATGGAGGTTCCTCAAAAACCTAAAACTAGAACTACCACATGATCCAGCAATTCCACTCCTGGGTATATATCCAGAAAAAAGGAGAACACTAATTCGAAAAGATACATGTACCCCTATGTTCGTTGCAGCATTATTTACAATAGATAAGATATGGAAGCAACCAAAATGTCCATCAACAAATGAATGGATAAAGAAGATGTATATATACAATGGAACGTTACTCAGCCATAAAAAAGAATAAAATTTTGCCATTTGCAACAACATGGATGGACGTGGAGGGTATTATGCTAAGTGAACTAAGTCAGACAGAGAAAAATAAGTACTGTATGATGTGACTTATACGTGGAATCCAAAAAATAAAACAAACAGATGTATATAGTAAAGTAGAAACTCAGATATAGAGAACAAAGGGAAGAGGTGAGGGGCAAGATAGGGGTAGGGGAGTAAGAGGTACAGACTACTATGTAAAAAATATGTAAGCAATAAGGATATATTGTACAACACAGGGAATTATAGCCCTTATCTTGTAATAACTTTTAATGGAGTATAATCTGTAAAAATACTGAATCACTGTGTTGTACACTTGAAACTAATATAACATTGTAAATCAACTATACTTCAGTGAAAGACCACAGTGGTTGAGGATGTAGCATATGTTAGCACCATTCTGGGGGTTGGGGATCAAAAAGTGGACAAGACAGAAATGGCCATTGCCCTTGTGGTAATTAACACACTGGGAGAGAAAAACAGACTTTTTAAGAAAGGTGAAAAGTTTTAAAAGTCATAATCACTCCTCCAGCCCACAAAAAAACAAACACATCTTCTTATTACATGGGCTTTGCCAGGATAGACTGTTCTGTTGTATATGAGCCATGTATACTTCAGAATTAGCAATACAATTGTTGTATAATATTGATCCCATTGCATAAATAAAGCCAGAAATACAAATTAGAAACTAACGTGGCTGGCACTCTGTCTGTGTGTAGTACACAGAGAGGGAGGGGGAATGAGGAGGGGGAGGGGCTGGGGGGGAATGACCCACATGGTGAGGGGCAGTCGGGTGACACGGTGTCAAAAGTCAGGCCCAGTCACAGAGAGAATGCTGCTCTAGAAGGGCAGCTGGGAACCCCTGACATCCCAGAGTCCCAGATAAGCTGAAACTTCCCAGAGCACAGTCTGTAAAATCAACACCACTTTACAATACCCCAACTCAAGTAAAAAAAGCTCTTTTCAATCCGAGTTAGGGTGTGTGGCTTGAGAAACCTTGCTCAGGAAGAACCTCTATATTCCTCTTAACAACCAAATTTTTGCTACCAAATGTCTACCAGGTATTGGACCTACAAAGGATGGTATACGTCACAAATTTGGATGCACATACACGGACTCACGCACACATACTAAATACACAACTCAAATGAGTCTGGTGCACAGATTACGAAGCTAATATCTTCACAATCATTTTGTTTCTGCTGTGCTACAAAGAACAATTCAGCCCTTTTCAGAGTCCTTGAAGCCAAAATGTAATTCCGGGAACACACAATTATCAATTGTTTCTGAAACAGCTGATGAAAGGATTTCATCTAAAATATTGCCAACAGGGCTTCCCTGGTTGTGCAGTGGTTAAGAATCTGCCTGCCAATTCAGGGGACACAGGTTCGAGCCCTGGTCCAGGAAGATCCCACATGCTGCAGAGCAACTAAGCCCGTGTGCCACAACTACTGAGCCTGTGCTCTAGAGCCTGTGAGCCACAACTGCTGAAGCCCATGAGCCACAACTACTGAAGCCCACGTGCTTAGAGCCCGTGCTCAACAACAAGAGAAGACACTGCAATGAGAAACCCACGCACCACAATGAAGAGTGTCCCCTGCTCGCCGCAACTAGAGAAAACCGGAGAACAGCAACATAGATCCAATGCAGCCAAAAATAAAATAAGTAAATTAAAAAAAAAAATACTGACAATGGAGCCATTTATGCATGGCTGGGAGTGAAAGGATGGTTAAACGGCAGATTCCTCAGAGCACTTGTTGAGGGACATAGTCTGTATTGATATTTTAGACCATGACAGGATTTTAAGTGTTTAAGATTTTTCCATTCTTTGAATCTTTATTTCCACTAGACCCATTAGGCCCTGGGTCCAGTTTACCTGAGCCTGTCCTCTGCCCACATCTGGCTGATGTTCAGATACCACGTGTGCCTTTGCACGTTTGCTGCTTCATTATCTTCTCAACGATCATGGAGACACCCTGTACTCGTGTTACCCCGCTGACCCCTAGACCACCCTCAGGTGGCATGAGCAGGGTGCCACGGTCTCCAGGACACCCCTGCTCACTGGGGCTCCACTTCAAGATACGATACTTCAACTGTACCATAAACAGAATGGGAACACAACTCAACTATGTGTGGGTGCAGTTGGGGACAAATGGAGCTTCTGAACCTCACAAGGCCACCTTCTTCTTACAGTGTCCTACTAAGAAATTAGATATTCCTTATTAATCTCAGGGGTCTCAGAATGAGAAGAAAGGGAAAACACAGAATCCAGACACCACCACGGGTGTGCATCATACTGTCAGCGGGCCTCAAGGCAAATCAGTTTAGTTCATTAAAATTAAGATGAATCAAAAGCAACATTTTCACTTCATTCAAAGAGTCATACTATCACAAAATATACTGCTCTGTGTGTATACTAAGCAATGCCTCCTTTACGATGTGGTTGGAGAATGAGCTAGTCCACTTCCAGGAATCTTCTGGATGAATGAAGTGTCCCACTATGCTAGGACTTTTTTTTTTTGTGGTACGCGGGCCTCTCAATGTTGTGGCCTCTCCTGTTGCGGAGCACAGGCTCCGGATGTGCAGGCTCAGCAGCCATGGCTCACGGGCCCAGCCGCTCCGCGGCATGTGGGATCCTCCCAGACCGGGGCACGAACCCATGTCCCCTGCATCGGCAGGCGGACTCTCAACCACTGCGCCACCAGGGAAGCCCCATATGCTAGGACTTTTTAGAAATTTAACTTTTATTTTCTTAGCAGCCCTTTAAAAATATGCATTAAAATTCCCTCTGTTTTCTGTCTTAATCATATAATTTATTTCTCAGATTATTCCATAACCTCTGCCCTACCTTTAACAGTGTGAAATTAGTACACTAAGATATCATAAAAATTTGGAATTAAGCTTGGTGAAGTTTGTTGTCTTATTAAGGCCTTTCAAATTGTATACCAGTGATAAAAGCCAAATCATGTTTATGCCAACAGAGCCCACAATTCAAAATCTGGCTATATATTCAGGTATAGCTCTCCTTTCTCTTCATTATCCACTCCATCCCCACCCTGGACTCAGGAGACTTTGCACCTACCATTTGTCTCCAGCACCCTGCGCACACCTGGTCATCCAGTGCACCCAGCTCTTATCTCCACCCAGACACCAGAGTCCCATGAATTGTATCTTAACTTGATTGTTCACTTCTTTCCTGTAAGGCCAAAACCTTGCACTGAGAACTTCCTTGTCACTGCTCAGGTCTAGCCCAGGCAGCAGAAACTTCTCACAATCCTTACGGATATAATGCAGAGTTTCACTTTTCTTTCAGTGTGTGTGTGTGTGTGTGTGTGTGTGTGTGTGTGTGTGTGTGTGTGTGTGTGTGTGTGTGTGTGTGTGTGTGTGTGTGTGTGTGTGTGTGTGTGTGTGTGTGTGTGTGTGTGTAAGCAAAAGGAGAATACCTGAATCTGCAGGAGTTGGAGGAGTGGTGGTATTGAGTGTATCAGGGGCTCTATACTTACTGATTTCAGGTTTGATTAATAATCAGGTAGATTGTTATCTATGTTGATCACGTGTGGCTCTAATACAGCTGCCCCTGGAGTTCAGGTTTGTAGAGAGGGGGTGTCCACTCGTCCATGGATGGCTAGTAAGTTTCCACATACTTGGCAGCTCTGACCCCTCAGTGGTGCCCGTCTGGAGTGCAAAGTAGAGGAGGGCCTTTGGCCATATCTAGTCTTCATTGAGAGGAGGACTCTTGTTAGCAGTGCCTGTCCTGGGACAGGATGGACTTGTAGCTTATATGACAAGGCTTCACGATTCCAATCTTCTACGCAAGAGCCTCCAACCATTAATATGGCTGAACTCTTCTTTCCACTTTGTCCGTTTCACATCAGGGAGTCTCCATCCACATCAGATCTTAAGGTCGTCAATGGACCAGGATCCATTGGGCCCGCTATTTACACTCTCCTTGTCCAAACCCATTCTAATCCATTACTTCCAAACTTCTATGGGCAGGAAATTAGGCCGTTCAACTTGTTAAAATTGTGCTTATAATGGACTGACTTATGGACAGAGGAATCAATAAGATGGACAGAAAAGGAACAAAACAGAGGTAACAAATGTTAGTTACAAAACTTGGGTGGATGTTACATGAGTGTTCACTGTGCAATGGTTTCAACTTTTTGGTATGTTGGGAATTTGTATAACAAAATGTTGAAAGGGGGATTTAGCTTATGGTAATAATTAATAGCTAATGATTTGTTGGGTTAAAGACCTAAATGTAAAACCAGACACTATAAAACTCTTAGAGAAAACATAGAAAGAACACTCTTTGACATAAATCACAGCAAGATCTTTTTTGACCCACTTCCTAGGGTAATGGAAATAAAAACAAAAATAAACAAATGGGACCTAATGAAACTTAAAAGCTTTTTCACAGCAAAGGAAACTATAAACAAGACAAAAAGACAACCCTCAGAATGGGAGAAAATATTTGCAAATGAATCAACGGACAAAGGATTAATCCCCAAAATATATAAACAGCTCATGCAGCTCAATATTAGAAAAACAAATAACCCAATCAAAAAATGGGCAAAAGACCTAAATAGACATTTCTCCAGAGAAGACATACAGATGGCCAAGAGGCACATGAAAAGCTGCTCAACATCACTAATTATTAGAGAAATGCAAAACAAAACTACAGTGAGGTATCACCTCACACCAGTTAGAATGGCCATCATCAGAAAATCTACAGACAACAAATGCTGGAGAGGGTGTGGAGAAAAGGGAACTCTCCTGCACTGTTGGTGGGAATGTAAATTGATACAGCCACTATGGAGAACAGTATGGATGTTCCTTAAAAAACTAAAAATAGAATTACCATATGACTCAGCAATCCCACTACTGGGCATATACCCAAAAAGACAGATGCACCCCAGTGTTCATTGCAGCACTATTTACAATAGCCAGATCATGGAAGCAACCTAAATGCCCATCAACAGAAAAATGGATAAAGAAGATGTGGTACATATATACAATGGAATATTACTCAGCCATAAAAAGGAACAAAATTGGGTCATTTGTAGAGACGTGGATGGACCTAGAGACTGTCATACAGAGTAAAGTAAGAAAGAGAAAAACAAATATCATATATTAATGCATATATGTGGAATCTAGAAAAATGGTACAGATGAACCAGTTTGTAAGGCAGAAATAGAGACACAGATGTAGAGAACAGACATATGGACATCAAGGGGGGAAAGAGGGGGGCAGGTGGTGGGATGAATTGGAAGATTGGGATTGACATGTACACACTGATGTGTATAAAATAGAAAACTAATAAAAATAAATAAATAAAATGGGGATCTTAAAAAAAAAAAGTTAATGATTTGTGCTTGACAGAATTGCCTAATAATAAAGTGCATGTACTTTCATGGATACAATACAATCTAATATACTATATTGGTTTCATAGGTCCCTTTTTTGTTAGCTTCGACAATTCTATTTTCTCAATATGAAAATAAATGGCAGAGAGTTAACTGGGTCATTATTACATATTTTTAAAGGGCCTTTGAACAAAGTGTGATGCCTTTTTGTTGGTTTGCTTATTTTGCCTTGGCTTTTTGATTATATTGGGGGTGGGGGCGATCCAACACAAGTGATTTTTCCCTAAAATACAAATCCAGGATAAACCAACGTTCTCATTGATGTTGTCTCTCATAGGAGCAAAACTAACCTAATTAATTTTTATAAACCTGGGAGAAATTTCAAAATCAGTGGGAGATACCTAGCAGATATTTTAAGTTCAAGTCTATCTCTAATGGCTGAACCAAACTTTAAAAAAATGAGTGTACTATGGTAATTACCCAGGGTTACAAGTGGTCCTGAAAAGCTGATGAAAGACATGCAGTGATAGAGTCAGGAGAAAGAAAGAAATGGGTGGTAGTATTTTTTTTCTCATGTAAATATTAAAGAGTCATGTAAATTTATCCAACTTTTTTTTTGAAAGTGAAGGAAATAAACTCACTAAATTTAATTTGAGTGTTCATAGAAAAATCTGAGTATTTAAAAAATATTTACAAAGTAACTAAACTGAAACAAGCAATGTTAGTCATTTGCTGTCTTACTTTTGGGCTCTGGAAGATTCCAGTTTGTGTCAGAATGGAAAACAAAAAGAACATCTACATCAGCACAGGAGAATGGATTAAAAATTGGCCAGTGATGGGAA
Organism: Lagenorhynchus albirostris; assembly: GCF_949774975.1. Taxonomy (NCBI): domain Eukaryota; kingdom Metazoa; phylum Chordata; class Mammalia; order Artiodactyla; family Delphinidae; genus Lagenorhynchus; species Lagenorhynchus albirostris. The sequence goes on along the minus strand of NC_083095.1, from coordinate 166,319,588 downwards.
AGGCAAGTAGAGTTTGGCTTGAACTATCAGGGAAGCTCACACTCAACAATGCCCAGAGCCCTGACAACATTAACTGCGTGAAAAAATGCCAAGAGAATTGCAGGCCTTTGACTTCTTAAAGTAACAGAATTCTATGTAATAAAGTAACAGAATTCTATGTAATAGATTGTTTTGCACAGTTGGGCAGACCACAGCCGCAGGATGACTCGAGGGCTAAGTGTTCACACCACACAATCGATTGAAGATGTGACCGATGAGCAAGAGCCCAAAGAGATTCGCTGAAGAAAGAGCAAATGACCCTGGAAGACTGAGGGTGGAAAATGTTCGTGGGCCCGAACTCCCAAGTCTACTGGTTACAGCGATGTGGCAGGAAGCATTGTGCTGGTTTCCATTACTTTTGAATAGTTAAAGAAGGGAAAGTCTAGCTCCTTGAAATCCAAAAATAAATCATGGCGGGGCATCCCACACTCTGCGTAGTTCAGGGCGTCATCATGACGTGCAAGCAGCAGCGTGCTTAGGAATGATGGTGGGGGGCGAGTCAGTGGGCTCAGAGGAGGCCAGGGAGCAGACGGCTGTCCTCTCCTTTGGGACCTGTCCACCCAGACCCAAACCTGGCCTGGAAAACAGTGGCAGAATCTACAGAACTTTCAACAGGACCCCAAAGGCAGCTGCTCTCTGATGCTGGGGACCCAAGTTTAGTGCTTTGGCATCACTGCTCTGTGGGAGGAGGGATGTGGAGACGAGGAGAGCAAGACCAGTCTTTTGTATTTTTATCTGAAGGTAATGATGAGAACAGCCCTTATTCTTTACTGATGCAGATGGCACAGCTGGTGAGAGCTGGCCAGGGTTTGGCTCAGGGCAGCGATCAGCCAGTCACCAGCAGTGGGAGCCGGGAGTCCCAGCCCCTCTGGGCCCGAGGTCATTCTGCCTAGAGAAGGGATGATAACGATCCGGCTCCCTACCCGGCTGGATCGTCATGGGGATTGATGGAGAGTGTGTATAAAATGCACTGCAGGAGGCTGATGCATCCAGAGGGCCCACGATGTTCCAGTCCATTCTCTTTGTGCGGGTCATCTCTAATCTCTAAAACCTAAGGGGCAGTTATATTATCCTCTTTACCCAACTCAGACAACTGAGGCTCTGAGAAGTTGGTTTGCCAACTTCTTCGAGTCTAATAAAAGGTGGAGTGTGGGTCTGAACCCGCTCCTGGTGTCGGCACCGAGAGCCCTGGTTCAGGACACCCTTCAGTCCCAGGCAGACGGGGACAGTGGTCACCCTTGGTTCTGGCTGTACATCCTCATGTTTCTGTACCATAGCTGTCATCATCATTACCCCGTCTCAGGCTCTCTCCATTGTGTTTTTCTTTTCCATTTCTATCTTGGGCCACATACACCAACCAATGATAGAAAACTTACAAAAATCCTTTGGGACAGATTTCTATTAAAACATGTACATCCGTGCTTCGTATAGACTTACTCGGATGTACACACTCAGCAAAGATGGCGTAGGCCAGGACTGCAGCATCAGGGTGACACATCCCTGTATCGTTTTGTTTTTTTAAGACCACAAGATCATTTGTTTCCATTTATAAGACAGGGAGAAGTCGACACTTACTGCCTTGCACTTTATAGGGAAGAGATTCTAAGTAGTAAAAACATGTATTTTTAAAAGGTTATGCTACTAAGAATTGAACTTGTCAGCTATGTCAAAGCTGAGGTCAGGTGCGTGAATCATCAGGAAGGGACACAAAGGTTAGTAATACAACCTGTGACTATTTAAAGCGCGGACTACCTAGTCCCCACCCTCTGGGCACAGGGAGCAGAAACAGTGTGTTCATTTTGCCCTAAAAGTTCCATCACGAGTCCGGAAGGGCCACTCACCATAGACATGTTCTAAATATTTGCTTTTCAGGTGGGCAAAATTACTCAAAATAGAAATTTAGGCAGCTGGAAATTTCAGTGGCCTTAATATTCTCCCTGATCTCTAGCTTCAACCTGTACACACACATAACTGCAAAATATGATTCTGATAGCTCATGCCCAGGCAAAAGGAGAATAACATCTGTGAAAACACACCAAAGCTTAATGACACAGTGCTTTTATTCCACGGAAAAAATGTGGCTTTGATTCATTCTCAAGCTGGAATATATTTCCACATTAAAATAAAATTTGCCTTCAGTTTTAGAGGGAGTTTTTATTGCGAGAAAAGCACATCCAAAAAGGAAAAAATAAATGTTTTTCACTAGGCATGTGAAAAGTCTTCATACAGCATAAAATATATTGGGCAAGATGCCACCACATTTAGTGAAAAGAGCTATCTTGGTAACCCAATGTTGACT